>NC_056740.1:340585769-340623269 GCF_019279795.1 Protopterus annectens | reverse complement strand
TGTTGGAGTAAGTAGGCTTGAAACTCCCTTGAAACTTTTGGTGGAGGAACCATCACACAGTTGACAACAGCTGGCAGTGAGTGGTGAGAAAGAGGCTATATTAAGCAATATGTGCCCAAAACAAAAATAATACTGCTTTTTAAAAGTAGGAAAACTGTTGGGTTGTTTGAGATATGCATTTGGTAAAAGAAATGAAAAAAGAACATTTTACACATAAGGAATGAAAAAAATATAAAGAAAAGTGGGAATCCAGTCTCCATAACCCAAAAGATCTTATCCACGCCTACATGTTTGATGAATGTTTCCTTCATTTTTGTGGTGGCATTTTAAGTGCATTCCAATGTTTATCTTTGTGTAGCTCTTTAAAAATGATCAGAATCCTGTCTCACAGACTATGTGAATTCCTTCCTGTTTTCATTATATTTCCATATTTTGTTTAACTCATATTTTTCTTATTTTTTTAAATATAACATTTCAATCCCAGATCATACATTTGGGATTCTTCAAACTCTTTGCAAACAACATGTTGTCTTTGGTGAATATTTCTTTAAGTATCTTTCTGCTCTTTGCAGTTTGCACTCTTGTCTTCTTTAGTCTGTAACCAGAAGGAAAGATGTGGGTGACATAAAAAAGTGACCTTGCAGTGGAGAAGAAGGTTTGTATACTCCTGTCCCTTACCGCTGCCTCTGAGTGAGAATACATTAGTACATCATGCCTGCATGTGCTGGGCATGCCATCAGATCAAGATGGCATCCAGTGCACCTTCTTTTCCCTTCCTTAAATTGTTGGAATAAAACCAAACACCATTGGGAGCCCTTAACTAAACAGGAAAATCTCTTCCAACTTCACAAGACAAGGAGAGTTGGTTACTGCTGCTCACCTCTCCCAATCCAAGCTGTCCACCTGACACTATCCTGCTTGTGTCATTACATTTTCAGAGATGACTTTTATGTTCAGCTATTGAATAAAACATGCAAGTGCACATATTTGTTTTATTTATACATCACTTTGTATAGTATATTTATATATATTTATCTCTCGCTCTCTTTCTCTAGACATATAATATGTGTGTGTGTATGTGTTTCCTCTAAATATATCATTCTATGTATGTTCAACAGCTGATTTGTCAACACTGGTTGACAGATCACACAAGCAGGTGACATTGTGAGATTGCTGTAATAGTGGGGAAAGGAAATACATCCTTCCCTGCTATTGTGTGTTCTCAGAATTGGTATACATAAGTAACAGGTGGTGTGGGGGGCACTGGTTTTGTTTAATGTGTTCGAGCATGTGTGTTTGAATTTTGGTATTTCAAGTTTTGGCAATAATTGGTGCTGCAACATTTTGCAGACCTATTATCTTACACATATACACGCACACATGTGTGTGTGTGTGTATGTATGTATATATATATATATATATATATAGATAAATATATATATATATATATATATATATATATATATATATATATATATATATATATATATATATATATATGATATATGATATATATATATATATACATATATATATATATATATATATATATATATATATATATATATATATCAGGATCTACTTTAAATAATTCAATAACCACTTTGTTGAATCGCAGAAGAATTCATCGAATTCCCGGAACAGTGTATTTTGCCGCCGGGAAGCTAACCACTTAGCCATCAATAATCAAAATACAAACCAAAGGAAATTAACCTCACCAAAGTGGGGGGGGGGTTTCACCCCCCCCACATCCCCCTCGCTAAATATACCTGCTCTAAGATTGCACTACATTTGAGAAAAGGGCAAAGTTCACCAGGGTGGTCAAGTGGTTAGTTTCTCGGGGCAAAATATGATGTTCCAGGGGTTCACTTAATTTTGTTTTCAGCAACGTGGTCTAGATCTTCTGTGATTTGACAAAATGGTAATATGATTAAGTAGATATATACTATATTGATATGTGTGTACGTGTGTACACACACACACTCACGTGTGTGTGTGTGTGTATATATATATATATATATATATATATATATATATATATATATATATATATATATATATATATATATATATATTTAGAGTGCATGAAGCCGAAACTTTAGAATGGCGAAAGTGCATAAGCGCGAATGCGAATATGTCGAGTCCGCATTTATGCACTGACACTACCATTACAGGAAGTGTTTGTTTGGGATGTTTGTGTTCGGGCTTTCAGGTGAGTGAGTGTATGTGAGTGTTTTTGTAAGTTATGTGTGTGTGTGTGTGTGTGTGTGTGTGTGTGTGTGTGTGCGTACGAGGGACTGTAGAATATGTGTGCTTGAGTGTTCTTTTTTTTCTTTTGTGCATTCATGGAGTTACTATATATAAGTAGGGGATGTGGGGGTGCAGGGGGGCTTGACCCCTGAGTTTCTTTAGTGTAGGTATGTGTGGTGTTTTATTGTGTTTATGTTTTTTGTGGTGTAGGTGTTGTGGTTTGTGTGTGGTGTAGTGTATGTGTGTTCGAGTTTGTGATTTCAGCTTTGTGGGGTTTCGGTGTTGTGATGTTTTCAGCTTCATGCACTCGAAATGATGAAATTCGGGATTTCAGTATTTCGAGTATATGAAGTGAAGCCATATATATATATATATATATATATATATATATATATATATATATATATATATATGTGTGTAGGTATATGGCATGCGTGCATCTTTCAAGATCTCAGTCCTGCTTTGTAACATACAAGCTTAGGTGTAATTGAAGTGTATTAACCCACCAAATGCACAGTTTCAAGCCCCGCCCAAACCCCGCCTGCGAGCATTTTGACTGCACCGCCCACCGTTTGATTGAAAGATGCCACCATAACACAAGGTAATATTTGCGACATGCGAAACACAAAAAGATGCGATTGCTGTGAAAGCAATAGTAAAAGATAGTAATAATAATGCCCTCCAAAACTTAATAATGCATATGCCATTTTCAACTGTCCCTTTTATACTTAAAGATGTTGTTTTAGATTACCAAATCTCTCTATAAGCAAGACATTAATTTAGCCATTAACAGGCATATCATGTCCTGCAAAAGACACAATTTCTAAACAAGGTTCAGAAAAGTGGGCTCAGTAGAGTACAAATAGTATGCCCGTCTACAACCTTGCTACTCATTTATTTATTGCCCAGTACGTATCTTTATGAAATGGGAAAACAGGAGAGCACTCCACAAAAACTCACCCTCACCCCCACACAAGATGTTGCACTGTCAGAATGAATTCCGGGTGGAGCTCAAAGTGAAGACTTGCGCTGTAACATTAACCACTCACTGTGCCACATGAATGGTAATCTAAAGCCAGCAATAGAAGAAAAACGTATGTACAGTGATGCTTTCAGTTTGAGCATATAGCGCTCAACCTTCCACTCCCAAAATGTGGAACACTGCCTCCAATAATGTGCAACAAAATGGGCAAAAGGTGGAACACTTACATACAATTTATTAATAACTTCAACTTGGAAGCTCTTATGATGGTCAAAATGTGTTAAAGTTAAAAAATGTTCTCTTTTTCATTTAATACGAGTTAGTACTATTTAGCATGTTAAATTCTTAACACTGACTGTATGACAGATCCTTTCATTGTGGAACAGTGAGGAAAACGGACATTCCTAGTAATGAGATGGGTATGTTTGTGGAACAAGGTAAACATGAAGAGACACAAATCACTTTATGTGTTTACTTGGCAGTGCTCCCTATTTCTGTCAAACAGAAATTTCCTTCCATGCTGTACCTCTTGGCAGATACTGAATTTTAGTGAAAAGTAACCTGTCCGATGTCAATCATGGCACATTGCCATTGTTAATCCCGCCCTTCCACATGTCAATCATAGCGGGTACGCCCATACCTGCGTAAACTCGGTGGTGAGTTAATACACTTCAATTACGCACAAGCTTAAATATGTCCATGTTTGATCAGTTCACAGGTAATGCCTCAAAGCCTTCTGTAAAAGCCTAACTAACTTGATAATGCCTAACTAGCATGATTTTTCCTAACACTGTCTGTCATCCCTCACGACGCAGAAGAGTAGCACAACATAGGTCTAGCCAGTAGTCTGATTTTATAAGTGTTGGTCAACTCACATATGTTATTTATTTAGTTAGTTGTTCAGGCTTCTATGCTATATTGTTTTTCCTTTGATGTTACTGTATGATTTTGTATTGAGTATCTGTTTGGTTCTATATGCAGTTTCTTGGGCGGTTGTATGGGGTCCATATTATATAGTCGAAGCTTTAGGTAATCGAATACCTAAAGCTTGACACCTAAACAGCAAAAGCTGTAAACATCGAATGGCTACTTCTGCAAAATTTGTTGTAAGGAAAAAATTTGCTTGGCCGGAGAGAAAAATTTCAAACCCTAATCCCCCCCCTAACTAAATATGCCAACTCTGAGATTGCTCTACAGTGGAGAAAAGGGTAGATTCCCAATAACGGCCAAGCAGATTTTTTTCCTACGAAAAAAATTCGCAGAAGTGGCCGTTTGATGTTTATAGCATTCTTTGTTTAGGTGTCGAGCTTTAGGTATTCAATTACCTAAAGCTTTGATTACCTAATATAGACCCATTGTATGATACTGTTTAGCTGCCATAGACCATGACCTGACTGCTTATTTGGACCCATCCTATAGCACATTGTATTTATTTATCTTTTGTCTTGGTCGTGAGCTCTGTTGCTTATTTGCTGGTAAAAAATCTTTTATGGTGGTAAAGTAATGAATAATACAAGAAGTTTATTATTTGTGTGACTTCTCCAAAAAGTGAATACATTCGTGAACCCATTAGGTGAAGTTGCAGGGATGTCTTCGAAGCAGGTACGGGTGAAGAGGATCAAAATATTTCAATACTGGCCACACAGATCGCACTGTATTATGCTTATATAATCCCAAAAGATTGTCTAACAGTAATGTTAAAATTTTAAACAGTATTCAATATTTTATTGCAGTTATTAATCCATTCCGTAATGTAACTCTTTGATACAGTAAACTCTTCCAGTAGTGCGTTGAAAAGCAGCTTCTCATTGTAAATTTATAACTTCTTAAAGTATTTCTCTCTCTGAAATAGAAAGTGATAGACACTCACCATTTCAGTGTACATTATACAGTAAAAGTAAACTTCCCATATTCTTTCACAACAGGAGTATATTTATAAATATGTCACTTATTCTGAAGAAATTACATAGTTGCATTTGTCTGTGCTCTGTCATGGTTTAACGTTATGTTATCTTGTATCCATGTAAAGCATGAAACTTCTCGAAACAGAAGTCTACTTAGGGAATGTGCAAAGGCAGACACACATCTTGACCCTTTTAGACATTTATTGTTTGTTCGGATGTGAAGTAGACTAATGCTGAAGGCACCCGTTTCTGCCAAACCCTGAACAAAATGCCAGCAGATACAGCGCAAAAACATTGACAGTACACTTTACAGTACATTGTGGAAAATAATAAATGGCAAATTGAGCAACTTCAAAAAAATAAGACAATTACATTATTTGATCATTATAAAAATACAGTTGACTTAAGGAAACAAAGTCCATTGGGAAGAAGCCTGGGATGATCTTGAGTTACTGTGTGGTGCTGACCTTACTTTTTAAAGAAAGCATCGTGGGACATGAACTTTGTTCTTTATCTAGGTGTAGCTGTATCCCCATGAGCCTTTCTTTTCCAATAACCTAAAAGCAACACAAGAACGAAGGACAGTTTGTTTTCATGTCAGTTGTGACTGAACCACGTTTGCAGTAGGACTTTTGGCATCTTTGAATATGTCCTCCATACAGCAACAAGCTATAGGGTTTCACCTCATTTGCAGTATTCCTGATTGTTTGATATCTTTCCAACAACAACTCACTGATGGTGTGATGGCCCTGCACTGGCCCAGTAATCAAGAAGCCTCAATCCTCCCCACTAGTACCACTGAGGGACATGCACATTGGGAGGATGACAAGTACACGCACAGTAAAGTACAATTTCCCTTAAGAGCACACAGAGATCATGGTCAGTCTGGGGCTGGTTTCTCCCTCTCTCTCTAGATCCCCAATAAGACTCCCCACTGGCACAGCTGTAGGGTTAAGATCTCAGCCGAGCAGTCAAACCAAAACCTCCAGCACCCTCTCTGTTCAACCAGTGCTTCGTGTCCCTGCCCAAGTAGCTGACACACACACACTTTGAGATTAGATTTTATATATAAACACACACTTACTCCTGGGAAAAGCTGGCACAAGTTCACTAGCTATGCCCCTTCTGCCCAGACTAAAAGATAGTTATCGCTGCCAACAACCAGCTCTTTATCAGCTACTATAAGGCCCTTCACAAAGGGTGACCAATCTTACTGTGTAATGTTACTATTATCCAAATGGTAGGTGTGACCAGGGCAAAGGCTATTTAGGAGTGGCCTATGCGGTGTCACCAGATACATATGCAAGTACACTAGGAGCTAAAATATCTCTAAACAAACCAGCCACATTTAAAATGTTTAAATATATGTAATAATAAAAGAACAAAGCAATGCTCAATCAATACAGTAACTACAGAGTTCAGAATCACAGGAAATATTTTAAAACAACATTGCAGGACAGTCTCAAATAAATACAGAAAACATCTCACCTAATCTTCACTATATTCCTATCTATATCTAAAAGAAGTGACTTTTCTGTAGTTACTTACTATTAGCAATACGCAGGGAGAAGTGCTGATAAGTGGGATTTTTCCAGGTCCAAAAACAAATACAAAATGCAGAGTCTGTCTCTGAGAGAGTTTTTAAATTACTATCAAACATTACAACTGGGTCGGCTTTGGATGACATCACTCTTTGTTACCTGCCTTCAGTTCCCAGGCTAACAAAAACTAAGAATTTTTAGCATATCTGTGTGAAAAGTACATATCTCTCAGACGTGCAGCTGCTAGAAAGTTACAGAGAAATAAAAACACTTTACAGTTTAAATCTAGTAATTATTTCTGTTTCAAGACAATAGAAAGAAACTTCTAGCTCTAAATACCCTGTCTCCTTCAGTGAAACTGAGAGATAAACACAATCGTAAAACATTCTGTTCTTTTCTAGTAGGGTACATTGTGGTTACATTCTTGAAGCTCAGTACATAACATACAGTTTAACACACACTTCTGCACCAGTAGTTTAATATACACATAATGTGTAGTTATCTTTCATTTGTAAGACAAGCATAGGAATCATATTAATATTCACAAATTGCATATGAGTATTTACAAAATTCCAGGTAGCTGTGCTGGCAGTGTCGCATTTCTATATAAATCATATTAATATTTTCAAGTGACATATAATTATTTAAAAAAGTCCAGATAGCTGCACTGGCAGTATTTCCCTGGCATCACAGATGACATCATTGACTGTGTTATATTTTTGGAACCTTTTTCTCCTTTGTGACTTTATCATTTGGGTCAATTATGAGTCAGTTGGTCCCTTAAATATTTTTTGCATTATGATGAGATTTGGGTTTGTATGGGTTATTAGCCCTGCAATCCATCATTTAGGTCATATTGTTAACTAGATGTGAAGAAGCTAGATATGGTGTCAGAACTAGTCTCCTCATGTTTGATCACTTCCTGGTCCACTTTGCTCTCAGCCTTCCTTATGTTAACCTCTTATCCTGAGATGAGAGTGTGCCAGAATATGAATAATGTGACACCTTATTCTCTTTCATCATATTCCTCTAACTCTGTTTGGAGACCTAGTCCTAGCTTTCTGTGTTTCAGCAATAATACAAAGGATTATGAACAGATATTTGATCATAACCTGAATGTTATGTGCCTGAAACATGGATGTCAAGAAATTTAACTTGAGAGCTATAATTGAGAGGTGAATCTTGATATTCAAGTTGAGAACATATAATCTGGGCTGTGACCAGAAAGATGCAATCATAATTAGTGCTTTATCTGTTCCTATGTACTATAAAAGTTAGAAAAAAAACGTATAGCAATGCTAAAGCATCTTACAGCCTGGAAAGCTTTAACACACTTACCACTGTCACACAGAGAGCAGCCACCAAATAAGTGTGGTGGAATGACAGAAAACGTTTGATTTGGACTTTTTCTTTAACTCATAATGAATTGTCTAACAGTCCGAATGAAGGGTTGACCATATTTCCATTGCTTTTTTAGTGTAGCCACTCAGTTTAATTTCTCCAAGTCTTTTGGGTTTCTAATACCATGACAGGAATGCACCCCATTTCTAAGTCAAAGTATACTTAATGTTCATGAAATTAGTATTGTTTCAGTCTTTAAGGTTAGCCAAAAGTGCTCTGTGCAACAGTAGCAATGTGCCCAGAACTGACACCTTCTGCAGTTCATATGGGGTTACATGCATCAGTAACATATCAAAATACGATTGTAAATTCTTTTTTTATAAGACCCGTTGCTCCTACTACTACTGGAACTGTCTGGGTATCCTACTTCTACACTGCCCTCATTTCTGCCTGCAAATTCTGGTATTTTATGACTTTGTGTCTCTCTGTATGTAAGACACTGTAATCACTGGGTGTAACAATTTCAATGATCAATGCTACCTTTTGTCTTCTTTCTTGGACTACTGTATGTCTGGTTTTCTTGCATCTATTGTTTGAACTGTTGGTAATGGGTAACACCAAGTGATATAGTTTGTGTCTCATGTTTCCAATGTTTTTCAGCTACTTCAATATTATAATGTTTGCACAATCCCTAATGCAACAGTCTTGTCACATTATTATGCCTTTCTGTGTACAGGCTGTCTGCCATTAGTGTATCACACCCAGCAACAAGATGTACAAATGTTTCCAATTCTCTTTTACAAAACCTGCATTTGTCTGTTTCTCTGACATGTTCAATGGACTTTGTAAACCAACCGGTACGTAGTCCACTATCACAGACCACCAATAATTATCATGAGGCCATTGAGTGTTGTTAATACTGTAGTACAAAAATATTGCTTGACAGCAATGAGGGGCCCTTAATAAGTCTGTCTTTTCCCTGATTTTGGAATGTCATTGATGTGTTCCGTGCACTGCAAGCAATTATCCTTCACTCTTTGCTTATTGGACCCATCTCATGAATGTCCTCTTCCAATCAAGGACTGTGAACCATGGTTCAGTCATGAGTTTTGTTCTCTGAGATAGTAAGGGGGAAAGATAGAAAGCCAAGTGAGACATGAGGTCCTCTCATTTGGATGAACATAACATTCATTGCCAGTCCAATATCTCTCATATAAAAGCAATGTTCCTATCCATAAAGACCAAGTAACCTCAGCAGTGGCTAACCAGAAAGCCGTGGTGTTTTAAGTGGTTGACAGACAATGCAGTAGAGTCTGTCTTTTTCAACAACAGAGCTTTTATGGCACAGCAGTGTTAACTGCCTATTTATTTATTTTTTATGAGCTTGCAATCACTGTCATATTCATTCTAGTGTAACCATGGATGATGACGACTCTGAGCTAGGGAGCAGTATTTCTACTTAAAGTAAATTGATCCTTTCAATAGAACAAGGTGGCTCAGGATTACCTGATATCATGGGATATTTTACAGCTACACAGTTAAATCTCATGCATATAACACAAGAGGAGGTTGTAATTCAATTTGGAAAGGGATGATGGTTCAGTGGTGAGGGGGTTCAAGAATTAAGGAAAGAGCAGGATTTTGGATGGATATTTAAGGAGAATAATAACCATGCAAAATATATTCATAAAGTGGAAGTATTCCAAGAGCTAAGCCAACATGAGAAAGGAGATTTTGCCAATAAGGATGACTGCAAGGAGGGGTACAGAGAATAGGCAAGAGGAGGCTGGAAAAATTAGCAAAAGAACCAAAGTCTTGGGAACAAATAACTAGAGAAGAAAAGGTAGTAACATGGGATGAGGCCATGAAGACACATGGACTACAGGCTAGAGACTGCCTTCCCAACCAGGGATTGATAAGAGTATAGGCAATGAGAAATGGGTAGGGGAATCCTAAGTGAAAGACCTGCTCGGATCGAGTTTTTAGTTGAATTTAGAACAGAAGCTGCTGTTAAAAAGGGATAATTAGTAGGGCATATAAAATAATCCACGATAACTTTAAGAATCAATCAGAAGAGATTAGAAAAGATTGGGAAGAGAGACTGGAGAATCAATTACAAGGGAAAAATAGGAGGGGATATATACGGCTGCCAAGTATGCAACAAAGTCCAGAAGGTTTAGGATTTTTTCTTGCAAGTGTTTGCATAAGTATTTTTATACCCCAAGCAGATGTCAAAGATTTTTTCCTTAGGTAGATAGCAAATGTTGGAGGTATGATAGGGAAGAAAGAAAAAACTGGGAACATGCATTTTGGGAGTGTAATGAGTTGGTAGATTTTTAAAAATTCCCTATACAGTACTCTTCTCAGCAATATTGGGTGAGCAAATGGCTGTAACTAAGGAAATGATTCTTATCAGGTGGGACACAGGATTTGAATTGCCTAGACATAGTAAGGCCTTGTTAAGTTTAATTATGTTGAAAATGGAAATCAAAGGCTAAACCAACTGTATAATGATAAAAACTGCGGTGGTGGTGCTGCGGTAGCATTGTCGCCTCACAGTAAGATGTCCTGTTCGATTCTCAGCTAGAGCGTCTTCTGTGTGGAGACATGTGTGAATGGGCGTACCTTCGTTGAAGGTTGTGCGTCAGGGCCGGCAACTCGGCATGTAAAAATCTACTGCCAATCATTAGCGGACCGGAGTTCCGCTGTGGCGACCCCTAACCGGGAAAAGCCGAAAGACACAACAACATAAAATGATAAAAGAACTGGAAGAGGAATCTTTAAAAAAGAGGAGGAGCAAATTACTTAGAGATAAACAGAAATGTTGAGAACAATACGTGATGAATAATGCTCAGAGGGGGGAGGAGGAGTGAGTTTTAAGGGAAGGCAGGAACTGAGCAAATAATGTAATGTTAGATAATAGTTATATAGACAGAAAAGATATGTGATGTATAATGTATATAAAAGAAAAAATGTTAATATGATTTGTTTTCTTTTGTGTTAATATATGTTTGTCAATGTCTTCAGTGATAATTTAATAAAGGTGTTTAAAAAAAAGTGTTGCCAAGTAAAGTGAATTAATTGTTGCGATTTCAAGGATCTGCCGAATAACTTGCAAACTGATCTCATAGATTCATCGATTGCTACTAGACTAACAACCCAGGGGACCTTTCTAAGCCTAGACAAGTTTTCCTGAAATAATAATGGGTATAAGCTACTTCTGTCCATAAGGGACATGGGTGCCATGCCTGGTGTAAATTTCCTATTCCCCATCCACCGGTCCGGGTTGCACTTAAACTGGGTAGTAAATGAACTCTGCTTCACATGGATGGGAAACCTGTTCCATAGGATGGGCAGTCTCTGGGATACATATATGTCTCTCCAGCATGTTCTGTTTAAGTCATAGACAAAAATTCAAGTCCCTAGCCCTTGTATTTCTGGTACTGTCTGATTTACAAATATGCAGGAGATTCATAAGTGAGGGGTTTGTGGATACCTTGTAAGTCATACATAGATCACTCTTCAGAAATCTGTGGGAGACTGGTTAGAGGGAAAGGGCTTTAAGGCACTCTGCATAAGGCAGGTTTGTTACACCTTGTATTTTTTTTTTTTTTTTTGTAAGGAACCTCTGAGTTCACTCTATTCACTGCATATGCCTGATCAGGTACATAATGAAGGGAGCATTGTAGTCTCATGCTCTCCTCAATTGATCAAGGCCTGCCTAAATGTTCTGGGTCCAGGTACTTATTAGATCATTGCATTCTCTTTCAAGTCTGGTATATATCACCTAGTCTTAAGGACACATTAATTATTCCCATCCCAAGAAACCTTTTTTGGATTTCAGTTGTCTTAATATGTTTTCTCTTATCCATTTTTCTGGGAAAGTTATTGAGAAGGTAGTATGTGTGCTGCTTAAATCATATCTGATGGTTAATGGACTACTAGACCCCATATCAGCCTAGTTTTTGTACTTGTCAGAACAATGAAGCTGCTTCTTTAATTAATGATCTTCTTATGGTGAGAGACTGATGTTGCTGCTCTGTTCTGTTCTATCCCTATGGATCTCCCTACAACTTTTTGACATGGCTGACCTCAGTATTCTGAATGTGGGTGTTTTGATTATACCATGCCTTTTCTTCTATGCTGTTAGACTGGCTTGTCTTCTACCTCTCTGGACATTCCCAGAATGGTGTAGCAGGATTTAATATATCTAGTCTGACAGTTGGCTCAGAGGTTTAAGGTTATGAGTTGCAGCTCCTGTAGTTCAGGGTTTGATTCTCTCAGCCATCATTTGCTTGCTGTGTGACCTTGAGAAGGTCACTTAACTAGACAGTGCTTGGTGGCAACTAGGGCTTTGGGCTAGGCTCCTCAATGAACCTCGGACTGCAAACCTAGTAACTACCAACTCTATGAACTCTGCTTTTATTTCCTCTGCAGACTGAAATGCGTAAGGTCTTGATCCTGTTCACCAAGTTTATGTTAGCTCTATGTGGAATTATCTCAAGGGAAGGGTTATATGTTACCGTTGTTATGCTGATAGAACTTTCTTGACTTCATTTCAACTTCCCACATAAAGAAAAGCTGAGAGTGAATGTGAATTATCTGGCAGACAACCAGGAGATTATTAATTGGTGGTTGTCTTGTAATAAGTTGAAGATGAGTATCTGCATGACTGGGGCTGTGGCTGTACATTTTATGGCCATAGTGGAGACCACTGGACCTTGTGTATGTGCAGATCCAGAACAACAGATGGCATGGGTATGCGAGATCTAACATTTTCCATTATCAATGAATATGTTCACACATTGACATATGTATATGAATACATACATAAATATAAATATGTGTAAAGTTAAATATATTTAACTTTCTTGCTGACATTTTAAGTAACATTTTTAGTGCCACACAAGAACACAAATATGTTTTGTGATATACTCGGATTCCCTTGTTAGGAAACTAAATTTGGCCATATATGACTTCCACTTTCTCAGCTCTCCATGCATACAACATAAACGAGAAAATGCTACAATGCTTTAAAATTTGTATAGTAGTTTGTTATAGCAGCACTTGGTGCATTATCGACTCATTTTCAAATGCTAGTAGCCATAGAGCACAGTCGTGAACCTATTACTTGAAATACATCCGAACATTTCTCGTATTATAATAGGGCATGTATCAAGAATACTATATTAAGAGCTGCACATATTGCTCTATACTAAAGTGGATACTTCAAAGCAATGCTGTCAGTACAATAAAGACGTGTTCATTTTATTGCAATTTGAGACACCTCCTCCTCAGTTTACTGCAGTGCAGTAAATACATTTAGCAGAAGTTATGCAACTTTTTCTTACTCAGTTGTATGATGAAGTATACTGCATATATAAAGATAGGTACACTTCAGCTTAGCCATGCTATGGACGGCTGACAGCTCATACGCAAAAGTCTTCTTTGAAAGTATGTCATGATACTGTTTGAGCAAGTTGTTAACATTTCTGTGTGATTTGCAAGGAATTAATGATTTTCTCTTAGATGGTTATTGAAGGCTCATTTTGCATTTGTCCTGTTGTGAGTCACTGTAATTATCTTAGTCATTGAATGAAATGGATTGGTAGATCTTAGTCATTGAATGAAATGGGTTGGTAGAGCGTGTTTATATTGTGTTTTCCAAATGACACCGGATGCTTACAGTTATTATTATTATTAATTTTATTTTGCATGCTTATGCAAATAACAGCAAATCAGAAATGATGGTTTGCAGTCTGACTTCTTTTTAGATGGAAATGGAAAGTAATACAGGGTCAGTCACACCTACCTAAAATGTTTGAAATGTTGAGAACAAGGTATTTCATTTATTTTAGCTGGTGACAATTTAGAAAAATGAAACAGATCAGCTATTCCTCCTATCTTCAGAAACACACTGAATGTTTTAGAAGCAGCTTGTTAAAGTATTTTACCAGTAAAGAATGTCTTCCAGGATAGTAGTAGGAG
This sequence comes from Protopterus annectens, assembly GCF_019279795.1. Lineage (NCBI taxonomy): Eukaryota > Metazoa > Chordata > Ceratodontiformes > Protopteridae > Protopterus > Protopterus annectens. The sequence goes on along the minus strand of NC_056740.1, from coordinate 340,609,263 downwards.
GATGCACTAGGTAAATACTACCCGTTGCCCATCAGTATGGTAGCACGACACAGTGTGTGTGTGTGTGTGTGTGTGTGTGTGTGTGTGTGTGTGTGGGTGTGTGTGGGTGTGTGTGTGTGTGTGTGTGTGTGTGTGTGTGTGTGTGTGTGTGTGTGTGTGTGTGTGTGTTTGCATGTACATGTGTGTAAGGGGACAGATTCACCAAAGATCGTCTGCACATCTGTCCTTTCTGGTATCTTTGGGCTGCAACTGCAACAGCCATACTTCCAGGTATGTATGTCTCCGTACGCTGTGCACATGTAGCATCGGCTACCACTATGGATAACATGGAGATGTTATATACATATGCCAGGGTACTTCCAAAAGCATCATGTATTCATGGTGTCATAGATTCTATTGGTGTTGAGACTGGCACAGTTGGATAGCATATACCAGATGGCAGCATGCATGTGGCACAGTCCAATGACATAGTAGCACTGCTATGAAAGGGTCCCACCACAGCACCAACATCACGGGTCCCTGTGAAGGTACAAGTCAAAACCATATCAGCATTGCAGGAGGAAGCACTCCTGTGAGTGTGATCCTACTTAAGCTCCCTATTAGTCCCCAGACCACACAGCCTCTGATTTGCAGATATCTATAATGGAGGAGGTTAGGGTCTTTGTATTGCTGACATAATTCCAAATCAGGCACTGATCTAGGCACAGCACTTGGTGTAAAACAACAGATGGGCATCACTGTGATCCAGATAGAGACAACAGTTATCAGCAGCACTGTATAGATTGTGAGTGTGCTCTGGGGCTTGCATCATGATGATGTGCAATGTTTGTACAATGGCATGAAGTATAGAAACAGGGATCTCTTGTTGCTACTAATGTCAATGGTGGCAAATGTGTCCACCATGGATGCTTTAATGAGATACATGGCAACTGCCCTTTGATCTGCCAATGCATGCCTGGCAGTGTCTGACCATGAGAGAGTCCTGATGTCAAGTGGCTAGGCACATGTCACACCTATACATACAGACACCACTCAGGCTGCTACTGAGATGTCTTTGTTGTCAGCTATAGACAAACAGCCTGTGACAACTGGCCACTGCTGGTCACAAGGTTGTGGGTGGCAATGTTCCTCAAGGCTAAACTGGGTTGGATCCAAAGTCTGCAAGTTCCTATGTCTTTATTTATGAGATCCATTATGATCCTCTCCATGGCTTTGCAGATAAGGCTTGTCAAGCTAATGGGACGGTAATTTCCAGGGTCGGTGGAGGCACCGCCTTTGTGGAGTGGGACCACAGTCGCAGCGCCACTCCCTGGGTATGTATCCGGAGGTGAGACTAAGATTAAACAGCTGTCCTAACTGTGGGTTTAATTCCTCGTTGAGTTCATGGAGCACACAGCCGGGGACACCATCAGGTCCCATGGATGCTGTGTTCTTTGCCTTGGAGAGAGCAGTTCTCACCTGGGCATTAGAGATGTTTGGGGGGCTACAATCATTTGGTATAGATATCTCTCCTTTAGGGGGGGGGGAGAAGTTTGCACTGAACCTGTCAGCCAGTATGTTGGCAATGTCTGTAGGATCAGTAATCTTCACATCATTTTGAACTAATTCTGAGCATATCTGGGAGTTTCCTCCTAGGTTTCTGACATAGCTAAAGAATGCCTTATGGTTGTCTTTAGAGTCCTTAGCTATTTTTTTCTCAAAATTAGCTTTGGATGATTTTATGAGAGCTCTTAGCTTTTACTTATAGTGATCAGCGGTGTCTTACCTTTTAAGGATTTTGCTCTATCTTGTAGTAGCTTTCTCCTTTTGTTGTAGAGTTTGTTTATGGCTGGGGTCCACCAGACTGGACGCTTGCCTTTGGTACAAAGAGTCTTTGTTTTGCTTGGGATTGCCTGATCCATGCAGCCTGCAGGTGCTGGTAGAAGGCATTTGTAAGTGATTCAGCGGTTTGAGTAATGTTAACCGCCAGCTCAGGGGCCTTAAAGGAGACCACACTAGTCTTAAGAAGTGTGAAGTCGGCTTTCGAGAAGTTCTTTACTGTGGTCTTTTTCATTTCGGGTGGGGGCGGATGAGGACCTCCAGCGAGATTAGTTTGTGATCAGATCTCACCAGTGAGGGGTATACTTCCGGCGTTGAACATTGTGCTCCCATGTTCATGATGATGAGAACAAGTATGTTTTCTCCTCTTGTGGGGATGGTGACTAGTTGTTCCATGGCATTTGAGTTTATGAATTCCAGGAACTTTTGGGCTAGAGTGTTTGGGCTTGAGTAGTGTTTCCAGTCTATATTAGGGTAGTTGAAGTCACCTAGTATGATGGTGTTCGAGATACATTTATCCCTCCAGTGTTTTCAGGAAGGCCATATGAGGTTCCTGAGTTTGCGAGGGTGGCCTGTAACATGCTACAAATTGCAGGGCAATCTTGCCTATGGTTAATTGCACCTGGATGGTTTCCGATGCATCGTGCAATGCCACCAATCTTGAGGTGTGGATGTCCTTGATGAATATGGATACCCCTCCTCCTTTCTTGGTATTGTCCGGGTTTTGGGGCTGGAACGCATGATATGAGGTAAAACCTGATAGTGCTGGGGTGCTCTCAGGAGCCTTGAACCAGGTTTCTGTCACAGCACAGACATCGATGTTCTCCATACTGAGAAGGGCCTCGAGTGCGTGCATCTTGAGGTTAAGACTTCTGGCATTGAGCAGCATTACCCTTAGTTTTTTCTTTGTTTTGTTCTAGGGTGGTAGGTTTAGAATTTGAGCCTTGCCTAAAAAGGCACTATGGGGTGGCAAGAGCCTTTGCCAAAATCCGAATCCCAGGGTGACAAGTGCAAGCCGCCCTCATAAGCAGCGTGGCTTGTCCAGCATGTCATCCCAGGCAGACAGACATTGGATCCCCTTTGAATGACACCAGAGTTTAAGCCAATTGTTAAAGCTGATCATCTTATCTCTGTATTGTGGCATCATTCTTGGTGAAGGTAGGATACTGCTCAAGGTCAGGGTCATACCTGCTTGGGCTACATAATCAGAGAGCTCCTCTATGTCTCTTTTCATGTAGTCCAAGGAGGTTGATCCTGTTCACCAAGTTTATGTTAGCTCTATGTGGAATTATCTCAAGAGAAGGGTTATATGTTACCGTTGTTATGCTGATAAAACTTTCTTGACTTCATTTCAACTTCCCACATAAAGAAAAGCTGAGAGTGAATGTGAATTATCTGGCAGACAACCAGGAGATTATTAATTGGTGGTTGTCTTGTAATAAGTTGAAGATGAGTATCTGCATGACTGGGGCTGTGGCTGTACATTTTATGGCCATAGTGGAGACCACTGGACCTTGTGTATGTGCAGATCCAGAACAACAGATGGCATGGGTATGCGAGATCTAACATTTTCCATTATCAATGAATATGTTCACACATTGACATATGTATATGAATACATACATAAATATAAATATGTGTAAAGTTAAATATATTTAACTTTCTTGCTGACATTTTAAGTAACGTTTTTAGTGCCACACAAGAACACAAATATGTTTTGTGATATACTCGGATTCCCTTGTTAGGAAACTAAATTTGGCCATATATGACTTCAACTTTCTCAGCTCTCCATGCATACAACGTAAACGAGAAAATGCTACAATGCTTTAAAATTTGTATAGTAGTTTGTTATAGCAGCACTTGGTGCATTATCGACTCATTTTCAAATGCTAGTAGCCATAGAGCACAGTCGTGAACTTATTACTTGAAATACATCCAAACATTTCTCGTATTATAATAGGTCATGTATCAAGAATACTATATTAAGAGCTGAACATATTGCTCTATACTAAAGTGGATACTTCAAAGCAATGCTGTCAGTACAATAAAGACGTGTTCATTTTATTGCAATTTGAGACACCTCCTCCTCAGTTTACTGCAGTGCAGTAAATACATTTAGCAGAAGTTATGCAACTTTTTCTTACTCAGTTGTATGATGAAGTATACTGCATATATAAAGATAGGTACACTTCAGCTTAGCCATACTATGGACGGCTGACAGCTCATATGCAAAAGTCTTCTTTGAAAGTATGTCATGATACTGTTTGAGCAAGTTGTTAACATTTCTGTGTGATTCGCAAGGAATTAATGATTTTCTCTTAGATGGTTATTGAAGGCTCATTTTGCATGTGTCCTGTTGTGAGTCACTGTAATTATCTTAGTCATTGAATGAAATGGATTGGTAGATCTTAGTCATTGAATGAAATGGGTTGGTAGAGCGTGTTTATATTGTGTTTTCCAAATGACACCGGATGCTTACAGTTATTATTATTATTAATTTTATTTTGCATGCTTATGCAAATAACAGCAAATCAGAAATGATGGTTTGCAGTCCGACTTCTTTTTAGATGGAAATGGTAAGTAATACAGGGTCAGTCACACCTACCTAAAATGTTTGAAATGTTGAGAACAAGGTATTTCATTTATTTAGCTGGTGACAATTTAGAAAAATGAAACAGATCAGCTATTCCTCCTATCTTCAGAAACACACTGAATGTTTTAGAAGCAGCTTGTTAAAGTATTTTACCAGTAAAGAATGTCTTCCAGGATAGTAGTAGGAGGATGCACTAGGTAAATACTACCCGTTGCCCATCAGTATGGTAGCACGACACAGTGTGTGTGTTTGTGTGTGTGTGTGTGTGTGTGTGTGTGTGTGTGTGTGTGTGTGTGTGTGTGTGTGTGTGTGTGTGTGTGTGTGTGTGTGTGTGTGTGTGTGTGTGTGTGTGTGTTTGCATGTACATGTGTGTAAGGGGACAGATTCACCAAAGATCGTCTGCACATCTGTCCTTTCTGGTATCTTTGGGCTGCAACTGCAACAGCCATACTTCCAGGTATGTATGTCTCCGTACGCTGTGCACATGTAGCATCGGCTACCACTATGGATAACATGGAGATGTTATATACATATGCCAGGGTACTTCCAAAAGCATCATGTATTCATGGTGTCATAGATTCTATTGGTGTTGAGACTGGCACAGTTGGATAGCATATACCAGATGGCAGCATGCATGTGGCACAGTCCAATGACATAGTAGCACTGCTATGAAAGGGTCCCACCACAGCACCAACATCACGGGTCCCTGTGAAGGTACAAGTCAAAACCATATCAGCATTGCAGGAGGAAGCACTCCTGTGAGTGTGATCCCTACTTAAGCTCCCTATTAGTCCCCAGACCACACAGCCTCTGATTTGCAGATATCTATAATGGAGGAGGTTAGGGTCTTTGTATTGCTGACATAATTCCAAATCAGGCACTGATCTAGGCACAGCACTTGGTGTAAAACAACAGATGGGCATCACTGTGATCCAGATAGAGACAACAGTTATCAGCAGCACTGTATAGATTGTGAGTGTGCTCTGGGGCTTGCATCATGATGATGTGCAATGTTTGTACAATGGCATGAAGTATAGAAACAGGGATCTCTTGTTGCTACTAATGTCAATGGTGGCAAATGTGTCCACCATGGATGCTTTAATGAGATACATGGCAACTGCCCTTTGATCTGCCAATGCATGCCTGGCAGTGTCTGACCATGAGAGAGTCCTGATGTCAAGTGGCTAGGCACATGTCACACCTATACATACAGACACCACTCAGGCTGCTATTGAGATGTCTTTGTTGTCAGTTATGGACAAACAGCCTGTGACAACTGGCCACTGCCGGTCACAAGGTTGTGGGTGGCAATGTTCCTCAAGGTCAAAACCTGGGCTGCTTGCAAATATTCCCATATCTGTATAATATCTTTAATACCTGTGGACACATTGAGTGCCACACCTACACTTGGCTGTTACTCAGGTTATGGACATCAAAGCTCTGAATAACACCTTGGGTGCTGCTAGGAGGAGGATGAAGAGGAGAAGAACAGATGAGTGTAGAGTGACTGAGGCTAGGTTGGTTGTGTTCAGGGATGACTTGGAAAGAAGCATTAAAACATTTTGTCTGATTTTTAAAACCTACCAGATGTTAAAGCTGACATTTTAAATTCTCCATTGGCCAAAGATGTGTTTTTTGGACTCAATGTTGCTGTGGTCTTTAAAAATTTGATGACAGAGGGAAACTAATTCAAGGGTTCAATCAGAGTTTTTAACCCTCTTTTTCAAAGAAACATAGGTAGGTATTAGGCTATTGGCCCTTGGGCCTATACAAGCCTAGCCAAAAAGGTACCATGGCTTTTGCCACCCAAGACAATTATTTTCCTGTGCCCCTGTCAATCAGAACCTTGAAGAGTGCTAATGAGGAGCTCCTTTTGCTAATGAGGAGCTCCTTTTGCTAATGAGGAGCTCCTTTTGCTAATGAGGAGCTCCTTTTGCTAATGAGGAGCTCTGTTTGCTAATGAGGAGCTCTGTTTGCTAATGAGGAGCTCTGTTTTGCTAATGAGGAGCTCTGTTTTGCTAATGAGGAGCTCCTTTTGCTAATGAGGAGCTCCTTTTGCTAATGAGGAGCTCTGTTTTGCTAATGAGGAGCTCTGTTTGCTAATGAGGAGCTCTGTTTGCTAATGAGGAGCTCCTTTTGCTAATGAGGAGCTCCTTTTGCTAATGAGGAGCTCTGTTTTGCTAATGAGGAGCTCCTTTTGCTAATGAGGAGCTCTGTTTTGCTAATGAGGAGCTCCTTTTGCTAATGAGGAGCTCTGTTTAAATTCCTTCCTTTTCAGGATACTTTTCCTGGAAAAGAATAAACAGTCTTAGAAAAGTTCTAACAAGCAATGTTTCAAAAAGCCATGGAAAGAAGACATAATGAAAAATGGGGGAGCCTCCCAGAACCAAAAACTGTCCAAAAAGTCAGAGTGACTATTTGCCTTTTTTATCCCCTCACTTTCGCAGCCTGCCAATCCTTCATACCTCTCCATCACTCTTTGCCTCTGTCTTCCACAAAGGCATCAGTTTATCTCATGCAAGTGGGTTCTGAGGCTTATCCAACAGGGGTACAGATGATATTGGAAATCCCTTCCCCCATTTAGTTGATTCCTCCTCATCTTGCAAACCAAATGGCCCTGTTTTCTCCTATTTTATTGTAAATGTTGGTTTGGAGCGATAGAACTTATGCCCTCAGCTGAGACAGGCAAAGGTTTTTATTGAACAATTTTTCTGCTACCAGAGAAAGAGGGAACCTGGAAACCCATCCTAAACGTCTCCTTTCTCAATGTTTTGTCAATATTCCAAAATTTAAAACCTTATTACCTATCATACCCTCCTACAGCTTCATGGTAACATTGGACCTAAAGGATGCTTGTCGTCATTCCTACATGGAAAGAATTTGGGTATTTATTTTTTAAGACGTTCTGTGTTTATTTATTTTTTATTTTATTTATTTATTTAACATTTGTTAACCAGGAAAGTCCGACTTGGAACAAAGCCAATTTTCAGCAGAGGCCCGGGATGAAATGCTCCAGACGCATGTCTTTCTAACATGGGAGGAAACTGGAGCACCCAGAGGAAACCCACATGAATGCAGGGATAACATGCACACTCCATACAGAAGGCACCCCAGCTGAGAATCAAACCAGAGAACCTCTTGATGTGAGGTGATAATGCTACTGCTGCACCACTGCGCCATCCAAGCTCACATTAACAGTTCTCTGTTCTTTGGTTTGTACAATGTGCCAAGGGTATTTACAAAGTACTTGTCTGCAGTGATTTCTTACTACAGGCTTTAAAGCATTCACATTTTTTTTTGTTATATTTTGATGACTGTTTTATATTTGCAGACACTTTTCCAGTTGTCAGGATTCCCTGACATGGATCATATAACTCCTGATCAATCTGAGATTTCAACAGAACCTGCTGAAAGCATTTCTCATCCCTTCCCAATCATTTTTTTTCTGGGATAGCTTCTCGATTCATTCATAGGAAGATCCTTTCTTCTTTGGACAAATTAGAACAGCACAAGGAAATCTTCTTGGACTTCTCCAGTCAGTCTCCAGTTTCTGCCAGGGAAAGTTCTCAGGATTATGAGTTCCATGGTTTCTATGATCCTCATGATACCCATAGCCAGACTTCACATGAGGCGAATTCAGTGCTACCTCAGATCGGTCTGGATTCAGCATCATCAGCCCTTATCTTTTCAGATTCCATTTCTGAGGTTTGTTGGAAGATACTTACTTTAGTGGGTGGGCCAGATATCCCTCAGTGCAGATCTTTCCTTCTTTCATTTTTCCCCAGTCTGTCATGCCAGATGTGCCAGATTTTTGGGGGGGAGCAGTTTTAAAAGGGGTGAAGGTGCAAGGCCTGTGGAACTTGAAGGGCAGATATAAACACGTAAATGTTAAAGGATGGCAGTCATTGTTCTTCTTCTTTCGGCTTTTCACGGTTACGGGTCGCCACAGCGGAACTCCAGTCTGCTAATGATTGGCAGTAGATTTTTACGGTGCCGAGGTGCCAGCTCGACATCCAACCTTCAACGAAGGCATGCCCATTCACGCATGTCTTTCGAAAGCCACTCAGCTACGGGGAGGACATGCAGACTCCAGCCGAGAATCAAACGGGAGAACCTCTTGCTGTGAGGCGACAATGCTACCGCTGCACCACCATGGCTTAAAGGATGGCAGTCATTAATGGTTTAAAAGCATTTAATCATCTCAGACAACACTACAGCGATGTGGTACATAAACAAACAAGGGAGTATCAGACCTTAACCTCTTTGCAGACATAACTAGGATTGCTTGGAGGGGTAACAACTCAGCTGAGTCTGACTCTTCTGGCTTAAAGCATTCTGTCACACCAAAGTCTTGACAAGCTGAACAGGACCAGGACAGACCCTCACAAATGGAAAGTACACATTGGAGTTTTCCAGAAAATCATCCAGCTGTAGAAAACACCTCAAATAGATCTGTTTCCCTTCTTTCAAAACAGACAATTAACAAAGTTCTGTTCCAGAATTCCTTGCAAACAGTCCTGGAAGATAGATGCTTTCTCATTCCCTTGGATGGGAATGTCCCTGTATATCTTTCCACCCTTTCCACTCATACTCTGTGTTCTTCAAAAGATTCAAAATAACTCTTAAAAATTGTGGTGATAACTATACCTCTTAACTGTACAGATTTTCACAGAATGTCCAGATTTGTTCATCATATTTTTGTCTCGTCACTCGTAAAATTGTGGTTTTCTAGCAAATCACTGCGAAATCTTAGAGGACTGACATCAGTAAATAATGATAGACATTTGAGATTAAAACTTCACACCCTTCAGAAAATTAATGCTATTGCAAAATCTGTTAATTCTATCAACTTTCAAAGTTTGTAAGAGCAATATTTAAAAATTGCCCTTATTTTTGATCCTTTGTCCCCCCATTATTTATGGCTTTGTCCAGATTTCTTGCTCTAAGAAGTTGAGAACTCCTGTTACTGCTATCTCCTGCTTGCCATATCATCAAACCGTTCCTCTTCTTTCAGAATCCTACACCCCACAACCAGTCTTCACCTATGCCTGAATAGTTTTAATAGCATCTCTCAGCCATATTCATTATTTTGTGTAACTGCTCATCCCCACCTCTGTACTTCTAATATAAACATGATTATATCTGTATACGTTATTGTCTCCTGCTATACACCCACCTCTGAACTACGATATCAGTATTTTCTGTCCTACCCAGTTCTTTAACTATCTTTTATACTGTAGTAGATACCTCTGATATCAAATAAAAGTAGTTGAATCAGTAAATATATGTGCAATGTCTCTTCATGTATATTACTGAATGTATGTTTAAATAAATGTATGTGTAATGTCTCTTCATGTATATTACCGAATGTATGTTTAAATAAATGTATGTGTAATGTGTCTTCATGTATATTACTGAATGTATGTTTAAATAAATGTATGTGTAATGTCTCTTCATGTATATTACCGAATGTATGTTTAAATAAATGTATGTGTAATGTGTCTTCATGTATATTACTGAATGTATGTTTAAATAAATGTATGTGTAATGTGTCTTCATGTATATTACTGAATGTATGTTTAAATAAATGATTGTGTAATGTCCCTTCATGTATATTACTGAATGTATGTTTAAATAAATGTATGTGCATGGCCGGCCTTAGGCATAGGCGAACTAGGCAACCGCCTAGGGCGCCGTACAGACCGGCCTCATAAAGGGCGCAAATTTAATGAAATTGTTTTCTCCACTGCATGTTTTTTTTACTTTTTCCTCCACTTTTCTGCCATTCTGTAGCACTTGCATCCCCCCCACTTCCGTAATCTGAAGCATGACTTCACCAGCCCCCTACTGTATTCTTCCACTCCCTCCCCCCCTGCATCTGTGATCAGTCAGTAGCTACTCTTCTTTAGTTTTATTTAAATCATCCAGTGATGCTTTCGTACCGCCCGCCTCTCATTCTTTTCTTCATTAATGCGATAGAGGTGGGCGGATCTATTAGCTTTCTTCACCTCCTGGATGTGCGTGCATCAGTGGCCTGGTTATTTTCACCATGCAGGTGACACAGGAGACAAAGAGCAACTTTTTTTTTTAAATTTCCTTTGCTTTGCAAGAAGGTAAGTCCAGTTCTTGAGCTCCGGAAAGCAAATTACTCCTTATCAGGCTATTGCTAAAGACATCTATCATGTATCGTTGATGTAAACATTGATTTCAATTGAAAATGTTTCTCCTGATCTTCTTTTCTCCTCCTGGAATCACACATGTCCAGCTGGACTGTATGTATGCCAAGCTAACAAATAAAATATTAAAGTAAATAATAAGGAAAGGAAACCCCATCCACCCATCCAATCTAGGACCTGCTGTGCTGCATCAGCTAACAAAGATTTTAATATTTATTAAAATAAATTACGAAAGGAAACCCTATCAAATATAGAATGTAGAAACTGGTTTTGCTGCATTCATGAACTCAACGAGGAATTAAACCCACAGTTAGGATAGCTGTTTAATCTTAGCCTCACCTCAGGATACGTACCCAAGGAGTGGCGCACGGCGACTGTGGTCCCACTTCATAAGGGCGGTGCCTCCACAGACCCTGGAAATTACCGCCCCATTAGCTTGACAAGCCTTATCTGCAAAGCCATGAAGAGGATCATAATGGAACTCATAAATAAAGACATAGGGAACTTGCAGACTTTGGATCCAACCCAGTTTGGCTTTGTCAAAGGCAGATCCTGCCTCTTAAACTTGGTTGACTTTTCGAGACAGTCACCAAGGCCATTGATGAGGAAAGGCAGTCCATACAGCCTACCTCGACCTGGCAAAGGCCTTGACACAATACCCCACTCAGGTATCATCGAAAAACTCATCAGCTTGAATGTAAACCCATACATCACAAGATGGGTTGCAAACTGGCTAAGCGACAGAACCCACAGGGTCAGAGTTGCTGGAGCCATGTAAGACTCAAAGCCTGTCACAAGTGGTGTCCCACAGGGCTCAGTCCTGGGTCCACTCTTGTTCGGCAACTACTTTTCTGAAGTACAAGCAAACACAGGAGGGTTATGGCTGACAAAGTTTGCAGATGACTGCAAACTGGGCCATAGTCAAAACACATCTGACACAGATATCCTCCAGAAGGGCCTCACAGAAACGGATAACTGGTGCCAGAGCCATGGCCTGAAGTTAAACGCCAAAAATGCATAGTCATACCCTTCGGGAAAAACAAGGTTACCCTAGCTACCATATAGGTGACAATCCACTGAGCACAGAAAAGTCATCAGGGATCTGGGGACCCAAGTTGACAGTAGTCTTCGTTTGACACTCATGTTGCTAAAGTAGTTAGGAAAACCTTCTATATCGCCCACCTGATCATGAAGGGATTCACATCTAGATCAAGGGAGGTCATCGTCCCCTGTACTCATCACTCATTAGACCTATGATTGAGTACAATGCCCGTTCGAATGTATCTGACCAGACACCTGATGCAGCTTGAAAGGCCCCAAAGTTCCTCACCAAAAGGATAAAGGGTCTCAAAAATATGTCTTATGCTGCCCGACTGAAAGAACTCCAGCTTTATTCAGTCTCATACCGCTTGCTCAGAGGTGACCTGTGCCTGACATATAAGGCCATGTCAAACCCAGATTTGATGAATATGCTTCACCTCAAAAATCTAGATCCCTCAGAACCACAAGGGCGGAGACTTAAACCTTGACACGGTTATAAATAGAACGTGCTGGAGGGACAGATTCATCACCCAGAGACTCCTATGCTGTGGAACAAAATCCCGGTACATGTGAGGCAGAGCACCTCGCTGGCCTTGTTCAAGAGGAATCTTGACCAATGGATGGGAGATCGCAGATATACCCCAGGGATTACTTCAGTGTCACTGCTTGACAGAGGCACAGAAAAATGATAGGCATAGTTTTTATTCAAACTAAAGGGGTGGCGAAAGCCACATAACTATGGGCTAGGCTTATAAATGCCCTTGGGCAGATAGCCTAGTATGAACCTATGAACCTATGAACCTATTAGTCACTACCTGCAGTTTACTGTCAGTAGAGATTTTTCTCTCCTTAGACACAAGTGACAATATATCAGGATTGTTTTGGGACTTTTTCCCCTTCCAGCCAAGTCTGGGGTATTGTCACTGGGAAGAGGGCAATTTATTAGCGTAACACAAAGTTGCCTAAAGGCGATGTAATGGGATATCTGTATACCCACAATTCAAAGCGAGAATAAGTGCAGTTTTTTCAATGATTTTATAATCTTTGATGTTATATAAAGTGTTCGGTTTTATACAAAATCCTTGCATACCCTGTGGTCCCCCTCTATGTTTAGAACTGTAAACAATTACAAGTAAAAGCAGAGAGTTCATCTATATTGTGTATAGCGCTTGCATGCACTGTGAGTATGCAAATAAGGTAATAGTTTTTGATCCTGGTATTTCTAGTGAAGTAGTGGATGGTGATCATGAAAAGAATAGAAATGTTTGTTTAGTTTTGAATTGTATGGTGGTTTAAGTGATTTTTTTTTTTTTTTTTTTTTTTTTTTGGCGTGATAGTGTTTTGGTGTTCGCAAGCATGTAGGTTTTTTGTCTTAATGTTTTCACGGGTAACATTTTCTGTTAAAGTGCAAGACACAAACATAGTAATCAAATTGATCAGAATTTTTAAGTAAATATCTATAACTCAAGTCTATTCCAGCACAATTTCTCCCCAAATCGCAAGTTTTAGAAGGAATTTGTGTGGATGTTTACTTGTTTAGTACATTTGTTTACCATCAATGTCTGAGCAAAGTACCCCTTTTTCAGTGAATTCCTGGGGAGGTACAAAAAGAAAATGTGATGCAAAGTACAAATAATAATCAAAATAGTCAGATGTGATATAAAGTACAAATGTGTATTGTAGGCATGAATGTTTACAAAGAAATAGCAGCTGTTTTCTGCACCTCAGTACTAGTACACAGTTCTATCAGTCTGGAGCAGTTTGGGACAATGTTTCAGTTAAGCTAGAAGTAAATGCTTTTGAGTGGAAAATAAAATACATTGTAGCAATATTTAAGAAGACTATGCTGGTGAGATAAATAGATCAGTAAGAGGTGGAGATGTATTTATTGGGTTGGAGAGCATATGCAGAGACAGTTGTTGAACTAATGATGCTTTATTGTGATTTTGAAAGACTTTACATTCTGAATTTGCCTCAGATACAGAATTCCATAGTTTGAAGATGGTGCTGGAGTATAGTGAGTTGCCAGCAGTGGTTTTAGGTTTTAGTTATATTCAGTAGTAGTTTCCCTTTGGAGCCTAAGGGTTTGCTAAGGCTTTATAAGCATGCTCAGGCTTGGACAACTTTCTGGAGTTCATGGGCTGACAGTAGTTGAGTGAGTAAGAAAGTGTGGTAGTCTGAGGCAGTTAATGGCTATGCAGTGATGGGTCCAACTAGGTAGGCGAGATACGAATTTGGTTATTTGTTGTTACAGTGGTTGTTAAACCTGTGAAAACTGGAGCAACATATAAGATGGCGGGTATTAGGTAGGCTGTGGCAATACGAATCCTAGCAGTTTCATGTGAAGGAATGTTTTGTTTGTAGAGGCTGTCTAGCTTTTGGCTTGTTGAAATTCACTACTGTGATGGAACTTTCCCCCCTGGGCCTCCACTGAATATGTGCTCTGTCCAGTTCAACTTTCCCAGTCAGTAAATTCAAGTAAGTACATATTTGTTGTGGTTTGTTGGAAATGGTAATTATATTTAATTTGTTTTTCTATTGTAATTTGGTGTGTGATGTCCTTAACTTTTTGTTATTCACAAAGGTTGTTGTGAAGTGGTCTTTGGCTGAAGTCTGAAATCAGGTCCATCGTGATAAGTTATATATTTTCATCTAGTTCTCTCATTCTTGTTAAATGCGGTCTTGCTCGCATTGCCGTAACTATCTGACCTTTTAGTTACCCTAACATTGGCTCTACACCAACATATAAGCATTTCAAGTGGTCAGCTCAAATTTACAGTAGTTGCTGTGCTACTGTGTGGTTTCAAAGAAGGGTGCATTTCTGTCTGGTGTGACCACACACGTGCTTACCATGTAAATATTGTATAACTCTTAAGTAAAAAAGCTGAAATATAGCTAGCACAAGTATTTTGCTCTTAGTGCTGCTGTAACTGTCCATTTGATAGCTAGCATCCCTAACAGGCTGGTTTCCAACAAGCAGATACACATTTCAGTTGGCCCCTTAATTTCACATCTCTAGCTGCTGCAGTTATGCTTCAACAAGTGCGTTCACTGCCAAACATGAGCGGACAAGGTGATCCGCTGTGGCGTCCCCTAACCGGGAAAAGCCGAGAGAAGAAGAAGAAGAAGTCTCTGAATGCCCATATGATGAAAGTGTTTGACACTGTGGAAAAAAATACAGCACAAATGCACATTTCTATAGATAATGTATAGCCCTAGAAATAGTAATAATAGTTAAATGGGGGCAGAGCATTTCACAAAGCATATATTTGATTTATGTTGTATCACTATGTCAATCTAATAACATTTACTGAATAAGCATTACAAATATGCATTTCTGGCCCTTTTTTCCTCTGGGTATCGTAAATCTGAGGCATATCTGTCTATGACAGTTGGGGTTTTACTGTAGTGCATGTGGAGAAGTGAGGACAGGATCACATATTTTTTGTTAATTTGAAAAATCAACATACGTTTGAACAAATGTAGAGCCACTGAGCAAGACAGTAGGAATTCTTGCTGTAGCAATGCAAGTGAAATCACTAAAGACTGTAATTATGAGGGCTATTTTTTTAGGAGGAGATGTCTAAAAAATGAAGCTTCCAGAGTCATTTAGTAAAACAATTGCATATAAATTGGAAACAATAATGCTTGCTCACAGTGAATGAGTGGTTGCAGTTATTGCAGGAGGTTTTTTTTTTTTGGGAGCAAGAATTAGCAATTGAAATAAATCTGAGATTAAAATTGTGTGAGATGGAGAGATGGAGCCCTGACTGTATTAGAGAAAGCAGGCATAAGGAGTTCAGTCTGACTTCAGTCTTCATACATTTACTTTTGTAGAAGAGGAAAGGATACATCTTATCAAAGGACAGCATAGTCAGGAATGTATCAACCCTCTTGTACTATACTGCAGTATCAGCACTTGATGCACCTGATGTAGGAATAGAACCCAGATCCTTCTATACCAAAAGCAAGTGTACCTGTTGCTCCACTGACACTGCTATGTATCATTTGTAGAGTATCTTGGTTATTCAGTAATCAGTTCTAGCTACTTCATTTAGTTCAAGGAAACATACAGCTTGAAGTGCATGCAGTTATTACCCCAACCCATACTGGTTCTGAACCCTTCCCATTTCATAACTCTGGTATACTGTACACAATAAGTTATGTAATTAAGTACACTACAGTTGTTGCTACAGCTGCTACTTAGAGCTGAGCTGCTTACTAAAGGTGCTGAATTACTGAATTGGCCTGGACTTTTATTCCATGGTGTAACACCTTTATTTTGGTAATAAGGTCTACAGAGTTAAAGGATTTCAAGGAAAGGATTAAGGAATTATAAATGAATCAAAGAATGTTGGTTATTTCAGCTTAGAAGTATAAAATGGCAGAAGAAAAATGAGAATTTATACTTTTCACTTGATTAAAAAATCCATTGACTGCTATGCAGCACTAGGGCACCTTTTTGTGGCAAATGAGCTGATGGTGTAAATGAGAAAAGAACTACTTACACTGTGTCTGTGGAACCGATACTCAAGGTTTTCATGTAAAGCTTCACGAGCCTTGAAAAAGAAAGAAAGAAAACACTGAAAAGATTTATGCTCAACTAGTAAGCATTTTGCAAAATAATTTTAAATGTAGAACTAGCAGATACTTCAGGTATACAGTTCTGTGTCTTATATAAGAACGCTTACAGAATTAATGACTAAGGATGCAGCTGAGCTGAGAAAAATTAGTTTAAAACTATAAATAGGATGAGACATTGCAGAACATGTAGAGAGATGGGATACCCTAGTCAACAAATTCTAATGAAAGTAAAAAATAAACTAAATAATGAATGCTTTAATAGAAGGTTATCAGAAAGTAAACTTGATATTTGAAAATGCATTGAATACTGGGTTTGCAGTTATAGAATCAAATAAACATGTACGTAATTTATTTAATTTATAGAGTTGGCAATAGCATGTCACTGAGAACAAGAAAAGAAGTCCAAAGGAAATGACCCCAAGAACATGGATTGCAGCAAGCCTAATGTATGTTATAGATGAATTGCTAAACAGGATTCAGCTTCTCACTGTCAGTTTTAGCAAAGGAAATGCCACGTCTCTGGTACAGTTAAGCCAAAAAAAAAAAACAGAATATCTAAAACTAAGAAAAAATAAATTTTTCTTAAAGCCAGTACTGAAAGAGCTGAAATAAAAAAAAGCATGCTTGCCGACAAGGAAAGTACAGTGTCTGCAGCAAAATATTTCCTTTACAGGATGTAAAAGTTAATGCATTCCTTAGTAAAAAAGACAGAAGGCAAGTCTGCGAATTTTGAGTCCGATATTGGAAGCAGTGGGACTGATGTGAAGATTTGGAATTCTGGGAAATAATGCCATTTTGCAATAACTAATTTGTACAGGAGAACATGTGCAATCATGGGAGCTGCTGATGTGAAAACGGCTCTCAAAGAACAAAAGGAAATGTTGCATCTGGTAATATTGCATGCTGTAATTAAGTAGTGGTATCTGTAGCCATACGCGCACGCAGACACACACACACACACACACACACACACACACTAGGGTTACCACTTGTCCCTCTTTGGAAGGGACAGTCCCACTTTGGGCAGTTGTGTCCTGCAAAAAACCTAAAAAATGGCAAATTTCCTGAGATTTTAAGTCAAAATACATTTCTTAAGTTTTCTTTAATAGTTGCATAAAACAGTTATTTTGTATCTGAAACACATAAATATTATATGAAATAGCATAAGCAATGCAAATGCTATGAAAATAAGCTTTTATTTTGGCAAAAAAAGTGAAGTCCTGCAATTTGCACTGACCATGGGTATGTTTTGTCCTGCAAAATCTCATGTTTCTACAAACAATGTCCCACTTTGGGCATTTGAAATGGTGGCAACCCTAACACGCACACAGACGCAAGTCAAGCTCCACTCGAGTAACCCACACACGCGGCCTCAACCTGGTTTGTGACATCAAAAGGACTTGCTGGTGGGACAGATTTGTGTCCCAGAGACTCCCCATCTATGTAATAAACTCCCTCTCCACGTCAAGCAGGGTACCTCTTTACCCCCTTTTAAGCACAATCTGGATAACTGGATGGAAAATAGAAAATACATCCCTGGTATTGCACCTGTGTCCCCTGGATAGGAGCATCAGGTGCTGATTTGTCTATGCATGAGATAAACTCTTGGCTAGCTTATAAGGGCCTCAGGGCCAATAGCCTAATAACTTCCTATGATCCTATGGAGTTTACATGTCCTTTAGTCACATAGGTATTTGACTCATGCTGTCTGTTTCCTCTCACATGCAAAAGAAATGTGACTAGATGGACTGGGGATGCAGTGGTTTTCCTAAGTTGTGTGTGTGTGTGTGTGTGTGTGTGTGTGTGTGTGTGTGTGTGTGTGTGTGTGTGTGTGTGTGTGTGTGTGTGTGACTGACTGACTGTTGATTACCTGTATTGTCCTCCCAAGTTCTTTGTGACAATGAACCGGATAAAGTAGGTATTGAAAACTGCATGGATGGAGAGGTGAATGGGTGGATTTAGTTTCTTTTTTATCTATAACATTTTATATAGACTTTATTTATTCATCATATTGTTAAACTGTTACACGTACACCCATACTTTAATAGCAATGTAAAAAAAAAAATCACAATAAGACTTCCCATTGTCATAGACATGTATTATACGTGCAGTTTCCCTCACAGATCTATTCTTTTATTCTTGTGAATTAGATCATACTCATACAATTATATATTCCTACCAACCTACTTATTTTGTCATCTATTTGATCATTTTTTTTTATATTTTGTTCCCAAACGTACCGTTTACTCTTATAAAAATTGCCTCCTCAATCTTTTAATGCTCCCATCTCTAGATCTTTTATTTGCATTACGCTATTCAGCACTTCATTTACAGCTGTTTTTTTAATCTTTGATTTCTATTTTTTGTAGTTGCTTTTTTTCACTGCAAATAACATTAAACTTTATAAGGTCTTATTATGTCTTGACAATTCTAAGCTTAGGCCCCATCTCAATAGCATCACCTCTGTGGTTAATATTTTATGCTCCCCCTTGCAACTATCTCACCTCCTGTTCCCTCCCATCTACCCTATCCTGTTTTCTCTACCTTTTCCTATTTCCACTATTGTTCTCCTAAACTCTCTCCCATTCCTAGCGTAATATCTAAAAACAAAAATATGTCTTGCAGTAATTTGACTGCAATAGAGAAAAATACTCATCTTAATTTGTAATTATTGTTTTTTGTATGCATTCTATTTTTATATGTACTTCCTCTATATTTTTAATAACATTGTGTATAACTGAAATGTATGCTACAAGTTGGAATTTCCCGATAAGCAAACATATAATGCTTGTATGGCTTTATCCCACTCTGTCACTTTCCTTCCCGGATTATTTGCTCCCAGTAGCAAGGCTCCTTTTTTAGTTTCTTCTAACTTCTTCCTTGCTGGTTTTATGCACCCTTAGTTGTATGTATTCCCATTGGAGAAATGTTCTTTCGCTACTCTCTCACTTATTTAGCCTTTGTTATGTTATCTGCCACTATATATTTATATAAAACATTAATGTGTGATAGTCTGTATAATTATTTATATTCTCCTTAAGGGCTCTCTTCTAAAACCCTAATCTCTCTACATTCCTTGTACTTTTTTTTGTCTTGCTCCACCATTGTCTTATTTTCACTTTGATCTATAGCAGTCTGCTTGAGCTATATATATAAACATTTCAAATGTGTAGCTTTAAAATATCCCTTCAAATAAGGAAGTTCTAAACCACCCTGTTCAGTAGGAAGAATCAGCTTATCCCACTTAAGTCTTGTCAGTGGATACAGTTTTATACTTATCGGACAATTAACTGAACTAATGGATTTACTCACACCACTGTGTAAGTCTTTAGTGGGGACTAAAACACAGGTGCACCGGGCTGCAGGAAATGACGCTGACGAGCTGATTTCAAACAACCACAAAAGGAAGAGGGAGCTTATTGGCGATGGAGTTTCTGCCGGCGACCCTATGGAACCGAATGGTGGATCTTTTAACCCTGCAGCTACCCCGAGAGTGTTACTGGAAGCTAGTCTGGATAACATTAACAGTGGTGTGGGTTTAAATGTGTCACATGTGGGTCGAATGAACTCAGGTACTGTTCTATCACCTAGACCCATAGAGAGACTTGTGACTGGTTGAACAAGAAATATTGTTTCAATATTAATAGTGTCCCCAGTAAGGCGCCTAAAAATGAAGACTCTTTTAGTAAAGAAATGGACAGTGTATCTAAATTAATGTTTAAATACATATCTTTGCTGATAGAGAATGCCTATCTAATGGAATGTATTAGTAGGAACATTGTTCCTAAAGGATTGAGAATTTACAAATATCCAAATAATGTACAAATGGGCTCAATGTTTCATAAAGAATTAATGGAAGTTTTTAATAAGTGTGGTCTGGACATTTTGAAAAGAATTATTAAGGAGAATAACAGGAATTTAGAATTATTGCAAAAAGATATCAATGAACTTGATGGGCTTATTAAGGAGGATCTTTTGTTTAGTATTACAGAAGAGAGAGAGAAATATTTCAAAGTAAGAAATGAAATGGACAATAAATGTAAGAGTTTAATAGATAGAAAAATGGAAAAATTAAAACGTGATTTACAGGATTATGAAAATGATGTTAGCTACCCCAACCCCCCTCCATCCCACACATATAACAACAAAAGTGTATATTATAATAATGGTAGGATGAAAGAAAAGGAAGGATATAACTTAGAATATCATTATAATGATGAGGGATGGAACGAATATGATATAGAATTTCCCCCATTAGAGAGAGAACAGGGAACTTCTTTTCATCAGAGAGCTGAAAAAGGAAATTTTTGGATGAGAGGGGGGAGAAGGGGGAGGGGGAGATACTAGACAGCAGTACCCCTGACCCAAATCTGGATATAAATGGACAAGAAATTGTGACAGTTGGAAACAAAAATATTTTTAAAGATTTTACTATTTATAATTATAGTGATGTGGTATTAGAGAAGGAATATTTTTACTTATTAGGAAAAGGTTTTAAATTTATTCCACAAACAAGAGGTGATTTGACAAACACACTCCTCAGTATCAAATTATTTTTAAGAAAAATCAACATGGACTTGTTTTTTAAAAATGAAAGGTCTAATATATCAGATATTAATCAGATATTAAATAAGAAATCTACATTCAACCCCCCATTCATCCTCAACTCAAGAATTTAGAAGACATAATGGAAAATGAATTGAGAAAAATGCAAAAGAGAGTAAGATATAAAATGAATATGGATAAAGGAGAATATAAGATAATGAATGACCTAAGAATTAATAAAAATGTAAGAATAATGAAGCCAGATAAAGGCGGAGGGGCAGTATTTATTGATACCATTATATATGAAGGTAAAATTAACTGTTTACTCAGAGATGAAACAAAATATTCAGTGGTCTCTAAAAATGAAATAAATTTAGCATATAAAAGAATTGACATGATATTAGAGGCCATGTTTCATGAAGGAAGTATAGATGGCAAAATGTATTCCTACTTAAGAGTGGACAAGCCAAAAATACCTGTAATATATGGTATCCATAAGGTTCATAAGAATGTTATGGACCCCCGCTTAGACCAATAGTGTCTGCAGATGGCTCAAAAACATTGCCACTAGCTAAATATATAGATATAAAAGCTAAACATATTTGGATCAATAAGAAAGTAATTTTGAAAGGTTCATGGGATCTATTAAGGGAAATTAAACCAGATTTTTTTCTAGAGACTTGTTGTTTGTCACTATTGATATAGTGGATTTATTTTCCTCTATTCCATATGTAACTGGTATGAAAATGTTTGAGGATGAAGTCTTTCAAGACAGCTTATTGAATCATAAAGAGAAGGTAGTGTGCACAGGTTTAATGGATATGGTTTTGAAAAATAACTATCTAATATTCAACGGAGAATTTTTCCAACAAATAAAAGGGGTGGCCATGGGTGCAGCCTGTGCACCTACCTTTGCTAACTTAGTATTGGCCATTTGGGAAGAAACTTATATTCTCAATTCGAGCTTCAATTCCTGTTGGAATTTATATCATAGGTTATTGGACGACATTGTCATCTTTTGGACAGGGGGGTTGAGAAATTAAATGAGTTCTTGACTTATATTCAAGAGACAACAGATTTTCTTAAATTTACTCACAACAAGTCAGAAATAAGTTTGCAATATCCGGACACTGAAGTATATAAAGGGATTAATTCCTTTGAAACTAAGATATATAGAAAGTCAACTTACTGCAATTCATTTTTGCACTATGAAAGTGCACATCCAACCCACTGTAAAAAGAACATAGTCAAAGGACAATTTGTTAGGGGGTCACGGATGACGAGTAATCATGAGGATTTTAAGAAGGAGTGTGTATTATTGGAAAATATGTTTTTAGACAGAGGGTATCCAAAATAATTTATTAACAATATAAGGGTTGGAGTGGAAATGGAAAGATTAAATAGATTTAAAACTATTCTGGGAGAAAAAGAAAGTAATAAGAGACAAATGGAAGGGGAAGAGAAGAATGTCAAGGAAGACTATCAACATGCCCTTATCCTGGAATATAACGCTTTAAATCATTTTACTAAATCCATATTCCAAAAGGAATGGGCTAGATTTAGAGCTCTTACAGACTTGGAGGGAATAGCAACAAGTATACCTAAGATAGTGTTTAAAAATTCCAACAGTATTAAGGATATGTTGGAATACAAGAAGAAGGAATCTAAAAAGATTGGTAGTAGTATTAATGGAAGAAAAACGGGAACCTTTAAATGTGGAAGGTGTAACCAGTGTGAATTTATTGCTAATAAAGAAAAAAATTTTGTGGAGAGTAGGGAAAGATGGATTAGTAGTAAAGGTATATATAATTGTGAAACAAAGGGCTTAGTGTATCTTGCCACCTGTGTAACATGTTGCTCCTTTTATGTAGGGGAAACAGAAAGGATGCTAAAAAGGAGGATTTATGAACACAATTACAATATAAAGAGAGAAAAAGAAACAAATGCTCTATATAAACACTAAGATATGTAAAGAGAGTAAATTTATTTTTTTTGTAATAGAACATATCAAAACTAATAGTAGAGGGGGTCCTTGGGAGGACATTATAAGTTATAGGGAACTATGGTGGCAAGTAACACTAGAAGCTAACAAAACACCAGGTTTAAATGAACACATATCCATACTTCCACTTTTAAAATTAAAGGCAATCGAGTTATGAGAATTAGTGCAATAAATCTTTTTTACACTAGGTGGTGCTATTTCATTAAATGTTGGTGCTCTGTTAGTATTTTATCTAAATTCCTTAATATATCTATAATAATGTTACCTAGGTTTTATTAGTTATTATTTGATAATAATTTTATAAGTTGGGTGGTGTAAGTTAAGTAAATTATTTAATTATTTATTTATTTTGTAAAAGTTTTTTACATAAATTAATTTTTGGAAATAGTGACTTTAGATAGGTATGATGAAATATTTATGAGCCCAAAAGTGAAGCCTATTTGTTGATTTGAATTAATTGGTTAGTAAATCATTGGCTAGGAGTTTTAATTAAGTGTATATAAATGTTTTTTAGAGATTTTTTTAACATCTGATGAAGTCCAGTGTGAGGACGAAAACGCAATTGGTCTTTGTAAAAGCATTAATGATTGAGTGTTTTCTACAATAAACGTTAATTTCGCAAGTTACGTGTTTCTGGCTGTGGATTCTGCTCTCCGTGCTGTGCATTCCATTTTTTTCTTGGTATAGTTTTATACTATTTTACTGCAGAAAAAAAACACCAATGAACTATTGACA